>NW_027511679.1:0-22621 GCF_048772815.1 Callospermophilus lateralis
GCTTTCAAAAAACTACAATCTCCTGAAATCACAACATATATTTTTTCTTCCGAACTTCATGATACTTTCAAGTAATGAGCAGTACACCAATCAAACTTGGATGTCCAAGTTTCGTTCTCCTAGGTTGAAGCATTCGTTTGCAGGAACAGTTTGAATTTTTAGGTTTTACTGCGTTTTCTTCTATAGTGACAGATGCAGTTAGAACTCTAAATCAAACACAGTTTGTGGTAGCTTTTTGAAACTTGACACAATAAAGTAGTTCTACGTTCTATCCATAAGGTTTGTTTCCTCTTGATGCAGCCTTAAGCAGAGACTGGCGAATAACACTTTCAATGAAAGGCATTGTTAAGCTTCCAAAAAACTACCATCTCCTGAAATCTCAATGTATATTTTTTCATGCGACCTTCATGATAACTTCAAGTAATGAGCAGTACACCAATCAAACTTGGATGCCCAAGTTTCGTTCTCCTAGGTTGAAGCATTCGTTTGCAGGAACAGTTTGAATTTTTAGATTTCACTGCGTTTTCTCCTACATTGACAGATGCAGTTAGAACTCTAAATCAAACACGGTTTGTGGTAGCTTCTTGAAACTTGACACAATACAGTAGTTCTACGTTCTATCTCTAAGGTTTGTTTCCTCTTGATGTAGCCTTAAGCAGAGACTGGCGAATAACTCATTCAATGAAAGGCGTTGGTAGGCTGCCAAAAAACTACAGTCTCCTGAAATCACAACATATATTTTTTCTTCCGACCTTCATGATACTTTCAAGTAATGAGCAGTACACCAATCAAACTTGGTTGTTCAAGTTTCGTTCTCCAGGGTTGAAGCATTCGTTTGCAGGAACAGTTTGAATTTTTAGGTTTCACTGCGTTTTCTTCTATATTGACAGATGCAGTTAGAACTCTAAATCAAACACGGTTTGTGGTAGCTTCTTGAAACTTGACACAATACAGTAGTTCTACGTTCTATCTCTAAGGTTTGTTTCCTTTTGATGTAGCCTTAAGCAGAGACTGGCGAATAACTCATTCAATGAAAGGCATTGTTAGGCTGCCAAAAAACTACAGTCTCCTGAAATCACAACATATATTTTTCTTCCGACCTTCATGATACTTTCAAGTAATGAGCAGTACACCAATCAAACTTGGATGTCCAAGTTTCGTTCTCCTAGGTTGAAGCATTCGTTTGCAGGAACAGTTTGAATTTTTAGGTTTCCCTGCGTTTTCTCCTATATTGACAGATGCAGTTAGAACTCTAAATGAAACACGGTTTGTGGTAGCTTCTTGAAACTTGACACAATACAGTAGTTCTACGTTCTATCTCTAAGGTTTGTTTCCTCTTGATGTAGCCTTAAGCAGAGACTGGCGAATAACTCATTCAATGAAAGGCGTTGGTAGGCTGCCAAAAAACTACAGTCTCTTGAAATCACAAGATATATTTTTTCTTCCGACCTTCATGATGACTTCAAGTAATGAGCAGTACACCAATCAAACTTGGATGCCCAAGTTTCGTTCTCCTAGGTTGAAGCATTCGTTTGCAGGAAGAGTTTGAATTTTTAGGTTTCACTGCGTTTTCTTCTATATTGACAGATGCAGTTAGAACTCTAAATCAAACACGGTTTGTGCTAGCCTCTTGAAACTTGACACAATACAATAGTTCTACGTTCTAACTCTAAGGTTTGTTTCCTCTTGATGTAGCCTTAAGCAGAGACTGGCGAATAACACATTCAATGAAAGGCATTGTTAAGCTTTCAAAAACTACCATCTCCTGATATCACAACATATATTTTTTCTTCCGAACTTCATGATACTTTCAAGTAATGAGCAGTACACCAATCAAACTTGGATGTCCAAGTTTCGTTCTCCTAGGTTGAAGCATTCGTTTGCAGGAAGAGTTTGAATTTTTAGGTTTCACTGCGTTTTCTTCTATAGCGACAGATGCAGTTAGAACTCTAAATCAAACACGGTTTGTGGTAGCTTCTTGAAACTTGACACAATACAGTAGTTCTACGTTCTAACTCTAAGGTTTGTTTCCTTTTGATGTAGCCTTAAGCAGAGACTGGCGAATAACTCATTCAATGAAAGGCGTTGGTAGGCTGCCAAAAAACGACAGTCTCCTGAAATCAAAACATATATTTTTTCTTCCGACCTTCATGATACTTTCAAGTAATGAGCAGTACACCAATCAAACTTGGATGCCCAAGTTTTGTTCTCCTATGTTGAAGCATTCGTTTGCAGGAACAGTTTGAATTTTTAGGTTTCACTCTGTTTTCTCCTATATTGACAGATGCATTTCGAACTCTAAATCAAACACGGTTTGTGGTAGCTTCTTGAAACTTGACACAATAAAGTAGTTCTATGTTCTATGCCTAAGGTTTGTTTCCTTTTGATGTAGCCTTAAGCAGAGACTGGCTAATAACTCATTCAATGAAAGGCATTGGTTAGGCTGCCAAAAAAATACATTCTTCTGAAATCACAACATATATTTTTTCCGACCTTCATGATACTTTCAAGTAATGAGCAGTACACCAATCAAACTTGGATGTCCAAGTTTCGTTCTCCTAGGTTGAAGCATTAGTTTGCAGGAACAGTTTGAATTTTTAGGTTTCCCTGCGTTTTCTCCTATATTGACAGATGCAGTTAGAACTCTAAATCAAACACGGTTTGTGGAAGCTTCTTGAAAATTGACACAATACAGTAGTTCTACGTTCTATCTCTAAGGTTTGTTTCCTCTTGATGTAGCCTTAAGCAGAGACTGGCGAATAACTCATTCAATGAAAGGCGTTGGTAGGCTGCCAAAAAACTACAGTCTCCTGAAATCACAACATATATTTTTTCTTCCGACCTTCATGATACTTTCAAGTAATGAGCAGTACACCAATCAAACTTGGATGCCCAAGTTTCGTTCTCCTAGGTTGAAGCACTCGTTTGCAGGAACAGTTTGAATTTTCAGGTTTCACTGCGTTTTCTCCTATATTGACAGATGCAGTTAGAACTCTAAATCAAACACGGTTTGTGGTAGCTTCTTGAAACTTGACACAATACAGTAGTTCTACGTTCTATCTCTAAGGTTTGTTTCCTCTTGATGTAGCATTAAGCAGAGACTGGCGAATAACTCATTCAATGAAAGGCGTTGGTAGGCTGCCAAAAAACTACAGTCTCCTGAAATCACAACATATATTTTTTCTTCCGACCTTCATGATACTTTCAAGTAATGAGCAGTACACCAATCAAACTTGGATGTCCATGTTTCGTTCTCCTAGGTTGAAGCATTCGTTTGCAGGAAGAGTTTGAATTTTTAGGTTTCACTGCCTTTTCTTCTATAGTGACAGATGCAGTTAGAACTCTAAATCAAACACGGTTTGTGGTAGCTTCTTGAAACTTGACACAATACAGTAGTTCTACGTTCTATCTCTAAGGTTTGTTTCCTCTTGATGTAGCCTTAAGCAGAGACTGGCGAATAACTCATTCAATGAAAGGCGTTGGTAGGCTGCCAAAAAACTACAGTCTCTTGAAATCACAAGATATATTTTTTCTTCCGACCTTCATGATGACTTCAAGTAATGAGCAGTACACCAATCAAACTTGGATGCCCAAGTTTCGTTCTCCTAGGTTGAAGCATTCGTTTGCAGGAAGAGTTTGAATTTTTAGGTTTCACTGCGTTTTCTTCTATATTGACAGATGCAGTTAGAACTCTAAATCAAACACGGTTTGTGCTAGCCTCTTGAAACTTGACACAATACAATAGTTCTACGTTCTAACTCTAAGGTTTGTTTCCTCTTGATGTAGCCTTAAGCAGAGACTGGCGAATAACACATTCAATGAAAGGCATTGTTAAGCTTTCAAAAAACTACCATCTCCTGATATCACAACATATATTTTTTCTTCCGAACTTCATGATACTTTCAAGTAATGAGCAGTACACCAATCAAACTTGGATGTCCAAGTTTCGTTCTCCTAGGTTGAAGCATTCGTTTGCAGGAAGAGTTTGAATTTTTAGGTTTCACTGCGTTTTCTTCTATAGCGACAGATGCAGTTAGAACTCTAAATCAAACACGGTTTGTGGTAGCTTCTTGAAACTTGACACAATACAGTAGTTCTACGTTCTAACTCTAAGGTTTGTTTCCTTTTGATGTAGCCTTAAGCAGAGACTGGCGAATAACTCATTCAATGAAAGGCGTTGGTAGGCTGCCAAAAAACGACAGTCTCCTGAAATCAAAACATATATTTTTTCTTCCGACCTTCATGATACTTTCAAGTAATGAGCAGTACACCAATCAAACTTGGATGCCCAAGTTTTGTTCTCCTATGTTGAAGCATTCGTTTGCAGGAACAGTTTGAATTTTTAGGTTTCACTCTGTTTTCTCCTATATTGACAGATGCATTTCGAACTCTAAATCAAACACGGTTTGTGGTAGCTTCTTGAAACTTGACACAATAAAGTAGTTCTATGTTCTATGCCTAAGGTTTGTTTCCTTTTGATGTAGCCTTAAGCAGAGACTGGCTAATAACTCATTCAATGAAAGGCATTGTTAGGCTGCCAAAAAAATACATTCTTCTGAAATCACAACATATATTTTTTCCGACCTTCATGATACTTTCAAGTAATGAGCAGTACACCAATCAAACTTGGATGTCCAAGTTTCGTTCTCCTAGGTTGAAGCATTAGTTTGCAGGAACAGTTTGAATTTTTAGGTTTCCCTGCGTTTTCTCCTATATTGACAGATGCAGTTAGAACTCTAAATCAAACACGGTTTGTGGAAGCTTCTTGAAAATTGACACAATACAGTAGTTCTACGTTCTATCTCTAAGGTTTGTTTCCTCTTGATGTAGCCTTAAGCAGAGACTGGCGAATAACTCATTCAATGAAAGGCGTTGGTAGGCTGCCAAAAAACTACAGTCTCCTGAAATCACAACATATATTTTTTCTTCCGACCTTCATGATACTTTCAAGTAATGAGCAGTACACCAATCAAACTTGGATGCCCAAGTTTCGTTCTCCTAGGTTGAAGCACTCGTTTGCAGGAACAGTTTGAATTTTCAGGTTTCACTGCGTTTTCTCCTATATTGACAGATGCAGTTAGAACTCTAAATCAAACACGGTTTGTGGTAGCTTCTTGAAACTTGACACAATACAGTAGTTCTACGTTCTATCTCTAAGGTTTGTTTCCTCTTGATGTAGCATTAAGCAGAGACTGGCGAATAACTCATTCAATGAAAGGCGTTGGTAGGCTGCCAAAAAACTACAGTCTCCTGAAATCACAACATATATTTTTTCTTCCGACCTTCATGATACTTTCAAGTAATGAGCAGTACACCAATCAAACTTGGATGTCCATGTTTCGTTCTCCTAGGTTGAAGCATTCGTTTGCAGGAAGAGTTTGAATTTTTAGGTTTCACTGCCTTTTCTTCTATAGTGACAGATGCAGTTAGAACTCTAAATCAAACACGGTTTGTGGTAGCTTCTTGAAACTTGACACAATACAGTAGTTCTACGTTCTAACTCTAAGGTTTGATTCCTCTTGATGTAGCCTTAAGCAGAGACTGGCGAATAACTCATTCAATGAAAGGCGTTGGTAGGGTGCCAAAAAACAACAGTGTCCTGAAATCAAAACATATATTTTTTCTTCCGACCTTCATGATACTTTCAAGTAATGAGCAGTACACCAATCAAACTTGGATGCCCAAGTTTCGTTCTCCTATGTTGAAGCATTCGTTTGCAGGAACAGTTTGAATTTTTAGGTTTCACTCAGTTTTCTCCTATATTGACAGAGCATTTCGAACTCTAAATCAAACACGGTTTGTGGTAGCTTCTTGAAACCTGACACAATAAAGTAGTTCTACGTTCTATCCCTAACGTTTGTCTCCTTTTGATTAGCCTTAAGAAGAGATTGGCGAATAACTCATTCAATGAAAGGCATTGTTAGGCTGCCAAAAAACTACAGTCTCCTGAAATCACAACATATATTTTTTCTTCCGACCTTCATGATAACTTCAAGTAATGAGCAGTACACCAATCAAACTTGGGTGCCCAAGTTTCGTTCTCCTAGGTTGAAGCATTCCTTTGCAGGAACAGTTTGAATTTTTAGGTTTCACTGCGTTTTCTTCTATATTGACAGATACAGTTAGAACTCTAAATTAAACACGGTTTGTGGTAGCTTCTTGAAACTTGACACAATACAGTAGTTCTACGTTCTAACTCTAAGGTTTGTGTCCTCTTGATGTAGCCTTAAGCAGAGACTGGCGAATAACTCATTCAATGAAAGGCGTTGGTAGGCTGCCAAAAAACTACAGTCTCCTGAAATCACAACATATATTTTTTCTTCCGACCTTCATGATACTTTCAAGTAATGAGCAGTACACCAATCAAACTTGGATGTCCAAGTTTCGTTCTCCTAGGTTGAAGCATTCGTTTGCAGGAACAGTTTGAATTTTCAGGTTTCACTGCGTTTTCTCCTATATTGACAGATGCAGTTAGAAATCTAAATCAAACACGGTTTGTGGTAGCTTCTTGAAACTTGACACAATACAATAGTTCTACTTTCTAACTCTAAGGTTTGTTTCCTCTTGATGTAGCCTAAAGCAGAGACTGGCGAATAACACATTCAATGAAAGGCATTGGTAAGCTTTCAAAAAACTACAATCTCCTGAAGTCACAACATATATTTTTTCTTCCGAACTTCATGATACTTTCAAGTAATGAGCAGTACACCAATCAAACTTGGATGTCCAACTTTCGTTCTCCTAGGTTGAAGCATTCGTTTGCAGGAAGAGTTTGAATTTTTAGGTTTCACTGCATTTTCTTCTATAGTGACAGATGCAGTTAGAACTCTAAATCAAACACGGTTTGTGGTAGCTTCTTGAAACTTGACACAATACAGTAGTTCTACATTCTATCCCTAAGGTTTGTTTCCTCTTGATGTAGCCTTAAGCAGAGACTGGCGAATAACTCATTCAATGAAAGGCGTTGGTAGGCTGCCAAAAAACTACAGTCTCCTGAAATCACAACATATATTTTTTCTTCCGACCTTCATGATACTTTCAAGTAATGAGCAGTACACCAATCAAACTTGGATGTCCATGTTTCGTTCTCCTAGGTTGAAGCATTCGTTTGCAGGAGAAGTTTGAATTTTTAGGTTTCACTGCGTTTTCTTCTATATTGACAGATGCATTTAGAACTCTAAAACAAACACGGTTTGTGCTAGCCTCTTGAAACTAGACACAATACAGTAGTTCTACGTTCTAACTCTAAGGTTTGTTTCCTCTTGATGTAGCCTTAAGCAGAGACTGGCGAAAAACTCATTCAATGAAAGGCGTTGGTAGGCTGCCAAAAAACTACAGTCTCCTGAAATCACAACATATATTTTTTCTTCCGAACTTCAT
Source organism: Callospermophilus lateralis (assembly GCF_048772815.1). Taxonomy (NCBI): domain Eukaryota; kingdom Metazoa; phylum Chordata; class Mammalia; order Rodentia; family Sciuridae; genus Callospermophilus; species Callospermophilus lateralis. The sequence goes on from NW_027511679.1 coordinate 7,381, forward strand.
GATACTTTCGAGTAATGAGCAGTACACCAATCAAACTTGGATGTCCAAGTTTCGTTCTCCTAGGTTGAAGCATTCGTTAGCAGGAAGAGTTTGAATTTTTAGGTTTCACTGCATTTTCTTCTATAGTGACAGATGCAGTTAGAACTCTAAATCAAACACGGCTTGTGGTAGCTTCTTGAAACTTGACACAATACAGTAGTTCTACGTTCTAACTCTAAGGTTTGTTTCCTCTTGATGTAGCCTTAAGCAGAGACTGGCGAATAACACATTCAATGAAAGGCATTGTTAAGCTTTCAAAAAACTACAATCTCCTGAAATCACAACATATATTTTTTCTTCCGACCTTCATGATACTTTCAAGTAATGAGCAGTACACCAATCAAACTTGGATGTCCATGTTTCGTTCTCCTAGGTTGAAGCATTCGTTTGCAGGAGAAGTTTGAATTTTTAGGTTTCACTGCGTTTTCTTCTATATTGACAGATGCATTTAGAACTCTAAAACAAACACGGTTTGTGCTAGCCTCTTGAAACTAGACACAATACAGTAGTTCTACGTTCTAACTCTAAGGTTTGTTTCCTCTTGATGTAGCCTTAAGCAGAGACTGGTGAAAAACTCATTCAATGAAAGGCGTTGGTAGGCTGCCAAAAAACTACAGTCTCCTGAAATCACAACATATATTTTTTCTTCCGACCTTCATGATAACTTCAAGTAATGAGCAGTACACCAATCAAACGTGGATGCCCAAGTTTCGTTCTCCTAGGTTGAAGCATTCGTTTGCAGGAAGAGTTTGAATTTTTAGGTTTCACTGCGTTTTCTTCTATATTGACAGATGCAGTTAGAACTCTAAATCAAACACGGTTTGTGCTAGTCTCTTGAAACTTGACACAATACAATAGTTCTACGTTCTAATTCTAAGGTTTGTTTCTTCTTGATGTAGCCTTAAGCAGAGACTGGCGAATAACACATTCAATGAAAGGCATTGTTAAGCTTTCAAAAAACTACCATCTCCTGAAATCACAACATATATTTTTTCTTCCGAACTTCATGATACTTTCGAGTAATGAGCAGTACACCAATCAAACTTGGATGTCCAAGTTTCGTTCTCCTAGGTTGAAGCATTCGTTAGCAGGAAGAGTTTGAATTTTTAGGTTTCACTGCATTTTCTTCTATAGTGACAGATGCAGTTAGAACTCTAAATCAAACACGGCTTGTGGTAGCTTCTTGAAACTTGACACAATACAGTAGTTCTACGTTCTAACTCTAAGGTTTGTTTCCTCTTGATGTAGCCTTAAGCAGAGACTGGCGAATAACATATTCAATGAAAGGCATTGTTAAGCTTTCAAAAAACTACAATCTCCTGAAATCACAACATATATTTTTTCTTCCGAACTTCATGATACTTTCAAGTAATGAGCAGTACACCAATCAAACTTGGATGTCCAAGTTTCGTTCTCCTAGGTTGAAGCATTCGTTTGCAGGAACAGTTTGAATTTTTAGGTTTTACTGCGTTTTCTTCTATAGTGACAGATGCAGTTAGAACTCTAAATCAAACACAGTTTGTGGTAGCTTTTTGAAACTTGACACAATAAAGTAGTTCTACGTTCTATCCATAAGGTTTGTTTCCTCTTGATGCAGCCTTAAGCAGAGACTGGCGAATAACACTTTCAATGAAAGGCATTGTTAAGCTTCCAAAAAACTACCATCTCCTGAAATCTCAATGTATATTTTTTCATGCGACCTTCATGATAACTTCAAGTAATGAGCAGTACACCAATCAAACTTGGATGCCCAAGTTTCGTTCTCCTAGGTTGAAGCATTCGTTTGCAGGAACAGTTTGAATTTTTAGATTTCACTGCGTTTTCTCCTACATTGACAGATGCAGTTAGAACTCTAAATCAAACACGGTTTGTGGTAGCTTCTTGAAACTTGACACAATACAGTAGTTCTACGTTCTATCTCTAAGGTTTGTTTCCTCTTGATGTAGCCTTAAGCAGAGACTGGCGAATAACTCATTCAATGAAAGGCGTTGGTAGGCTGCCAAAAAACTACAGTCTCCTGAAATCACAACATATATTTTTTCTTCCGACCTTCATGATACTTTCAAGTAATGAGCAGTACACCAATCAAACTTGGTTGTTCAAGTTTCGTTCTCCAGGGTTGAAGCATTCGTTTGCAGGAACAGTTTGAATTTTTAGGTTTCACTGCGTTTTCTTCTATATTGACAGATGCAGTTAGAACTCTAAATCAAACACGGTTTGTGGTAGCTTCTTGAAACTTGACACAATACAGTAGTTCTACGTTCTATCTCTAAGGTTTGTTTCCTTTTGATGTAGCCTTAAGCAGAGACTGGCGAATAACTCATTCAATGAAAGGCATTGTTAGGCTGCCAAAAAACTACAGTCTCCTGAAATCACAACATATATTTTTTCTTCCGACCTTCATGATACTTTCAAGTAATGAGCAGTACACCAATCAAACTTGGATGTCCAAGTTTCGTTCTCCTAGGTTGAAGCATTCGTTTGCAGGAACAGTTTGAATTTTTAGGTTTCCCTGCGTTTTCTCCTATATTGACAGATGCAGTTAGAACTCTAAATGAAACACGGTTTGTGGTAGCTTCTTGAAACTTGACACAATACAGTAGTTCTACGTTCTATCTCTAAGGTTTGTTTCCTCTTGATGTAGCCTTAAGCAGAGACTGGCGAATAACTCATTCAAGAAAGGCGTTGGTAGGCTGCCAAAAAACTACAGTCTCTTGAAATCACAAGATATATTTTTTCTTCCGACCTTCATGATGACTTCAAGTAATGAGCAGTACACCAATCAAACTTGGATGCCCAAGTTTCGTTCTCCTAGGTTGAAGCATTCGTTTGCAGGAAGAGTTTGAATTTTTAGGTTTCACTGCGTTTTCTTCTATATTGACAGATGCAGTTAGAACTCTAAATCAAACACGGTTTGTGCTAGCCTCTTGAAACTTGACACAATACAATAGTTCTACGTTCTAACTCTAAGGTTTGTTTCCTCTTGATGTAGCCTTAAGCAGAGACTGGCGAATAACACATTCAATGAAAGGCATTGTTAAGCTTTCAAAAAACTACCATCTCCTGATATCACAACATATATTTTTTCTTCCGAACTTCATGATACTTTCAAGTAATGAGCAGTACACCAATCAAACTTGGATGTCCAAGTTTCGTTCTCCTAGGTTGAAGCATTCGTTTGCAGGAAGAGTTTGAATTTTTAGGTTTCACTGCGTTTTCTTCTATAGTGACAGATGCAGTTAGAACTCTAAATCAAACACGGTTTGTGGTAGCTTCTTGAAACTTGACACAATACAGTAGTTCTACGTTCTAACTCTAAGGTTTGTTTCCTTTTGATGTAGCCTTAAGCAGAGACTGGCGAATAACTCATTCAATGAAAGGCGTTGGTAGGCTGCCAAAAAACGACAGTCTCCTGAAATCAAAACATATATTTTTTCTTCCGACCTTCATGATACTTTCAAGTAATGAGCAGTACACCAATCAAACTTGGATGCCCAAGTTTTGTTCTCCTATGTTGAAGCATTCGTTTGCAGGAACAGTTTGAATTTTTAGGTTTCACTCTGTTTTCTCCTATATTGACAGATGCATTTCGAACTCTAAATCAAACACGGTTTGTGGTAGCTTCTTGAAACTTGACACAATAAAGTAGTTCTATGTTCTATGCCTAAGGTTTGTTTCCTTTTGATGTAGCCTTAAGCAGAGACTGGCTAATAACTCATTCAATGAAAGGCATTGTTAGGCTGCCAAAAAAATACATTCTTCTGAAATCACAACATATATTTTTTCCGACCTTCATGATACTTTCAAGTAATGAGCAGTACACCAATCAAACTTGGATGTCCAAGTTTCGTTCTCCTAGGTTGAAGCATTAGTTTGCAGGAACAGTTTGAATTTTTAGGTTTCCCTGCGTTTTCTCCTATATTGACAGATGCAGTTAGAACTCTAAATCAAACACGGTTTGTGGAAGCTTCTTGAAAATTGACACAATACAGTAGTTCTACGTTCTATCTCTAAGGTTTGTTTCCTCTTGATGTAGCCTTAAGCAGAGACTGGCGAATAACTCATTCAATGAAAGGCGTTGGTAGGCTGCCAAAAAACTACAGTCTCCTGAAATCACAACATATATTTTTTCTTCCGACCTTCATGATACTTTCAAGTAATGAGCAGTACACCAATCAAACTTGGATGCCCAAGTTTCGTTCTCCTAGGTTGAAGCACTCGTTTGCAGGAACAGTTTGAATTTTCAGGTTTCACTGCGTTTTCTCCTATATTGACAGATGCAGTTAGAACTCTAAATCAAACACGGTTTGTGGTAGCTTCTTGAAACTTGACACAATACAGTAGTTCTACGTTCTATCTCTAAGGTTTGTTTCCTCTTGATGTAGCATTAAGCAGAGACTGGCGAATAACTCATTCAATGAAAGGCGTTGGTAGGCTGCCAAAAAACTACAGTCTCCTGAAATCACAACATATATTTTTTCTTCCGACCTTCATGATACTTTCAAGTAATGAGCAGTACACCAATCAAACTTGGATGTCCATGTTTCGTTCTCCTAGGTTGAAGCATTCGTTTGCAGGAAGAGTTTGAATTTTTAGGTTTCACTGCCTTTTCTTCTATAGTGACAGATGCAGTTAGAACTCTAAATCAAACACGGTTTGTGGTAGCTTCTTGAAACTTGACACAATACAGTAGTTCTACGTTCTAACTCTAAGGTTTGATTCCTCTTGATGTAGCCTTAAGCAGAGACTGGCGAATAACTCATTCAATGAAAGGCGTTGGTAGGGTGCCAAAAAACAACAGTGTCCTGAAATCAAAACATATATTTTTTCTTCCGACCTTCATGATACTTTCAAGTAATGAGCAGTACACCAATCAAACTTGGATGCCCAAGTTTCGTTCTCCTATGTTGAAGCATTCGTTTGCAGGAACAGTTTGAATTTTTAGGTTTCACTCAGTTTTCTCCTATATTGACAGAGCATTTCGAACTCTAAATCAAACACGGTTTGTGGTAGCTTCTTGAAACCTGACACAATAAAGTAGTTCTACGTTCTATCCCTAACGTTTGTCTCCTTTTGATTAGCCTTAAGAAGAGATTGGCGAATAACTCATTCAATGAAAGGCATTGTTAGGCTGCCAAAAAACTACAGTCTCCTGAAATCACAACATATATTTTTTCTTCCGACCTTCATGATAACTTCAAGTAATGAGCAGTACACCAATCAAACTTGGGTGCCCAAGTTTCGTTCTCCTAGGTTGAAGCATTCCTTTGCAGGAACAGTTTGAATTTTTAGGTTTCACTGCGTTTTCTTCTATATTGACAGATACAGTTAGAACTCTAAATTAAACACGGTTTGTGGTAGCTTCTTGAAACTTGACACAATACAGTAGTTCTACGTTCTAACTCTAAGGTTTGTTTCCTCTTGATGTAGCCTTAAGCAGAGACTGGCGAATAACTCATTGAATGAAAGGCGTTGGTAGGCTGTAAAAAAACGACAGTCTCCTGAAATCAAAACATATATTTTCTCTTCCGACCTTCATGATACTTTCAAGTAATGAGCACTACACCAATCAAACTTGGATGCCCAAGTTTCGTTCTCCTATGTTGAAGCATTCGTTTGCAGGAACAGTTTGAATTTTTAGGTTTCATTCTGTTTTCTCCTATATTGACAGATGCAGTTCGAACTCTAAATCAAACACGGTTTGTGGTAGCTTCTTGAAACTTGACACAATATAGTAGTTCTACGTTCTATCCCTAAGGTTTGTTTCCTCTTGATGTAGCCTTAAGCAGAGACTGGTGAATAACACTTTCAATGAAAGGCATTGTTAAGCTTCCAAAAAACTACCATCTCCTGAAATCTCAATGTATATTTTTTCATCCGACCTTCATGATAACTTCAAGTAATGAGCAGTACACCAATCAAACTTGGATGCCCAAGTTTCGTTCTCCTAGGTTGAAGCATTCGTTTGCAGGAACAGTTTGAATTTTTAGGTTACACTGCGTTTTCTCCTATATTGACAGATGCAGTTAGAACTCTAAATTAAACACGGTTTGTGGTACCTTCTTGAAACTTGACACAATACAGTAGTTCTACGTTCTATCTCTAAGGTTTGTTTCCTCTTGATGTAGCCTTAAGCAGAGACTGGCGAATAGCTCATTCAATGAAAGGCGTTGGTAGGCTGCCTAAAAACTAAAGTCTCCTGAAATCACAACATATATTTTTTCTTCCGACCTTCATGATACTTTCAAGTAATGAGCAGTACACCAATCAAACTTGGATGTCCAAGTTTCGTTCTCCGAGGTTGAAGCATTCATTTGCAGGAACAGTTTGAATTTTTAGGTTTCACTGCGTTTATATCTATATTGACAGATGCAGTTAGAACTCTAAATCAAACACGGTTTGTGCTAGCTTCTTGATACTTGACACAATACAGTAGTTCTACGTTCTATCTCTAAGGTTTGTTTCCTTTGATGTAGCCTTAAGCAGAGACTGGCGAATAACTCATTCAATGAAAGGCATTGTTAGGCTGCCAAAAAACTACAGTCTCCTGAAATCACAACATATATTTTTTTCTTCCGACCTTCATGATACTTTCAAGTAATGAGCAGTACACCAATCAAACTTGGATGCCCAAGTTTCGTTCTCCTAGGTTGAAGCACTCGTTTGCAGGAACAGTTTGAATTTTCAGGTTTCACTGCGTTTTCTCCTATATTGACAGATGCAGTTAGAACTCTAAATCAAACACGGTTTGTGGTAGCTTCTTGAAACTTGACACAATACAGTAGTTCTATGTTCTATCTCTAAGGTTTGTTTCCTCTTGATGTAGCCTTAAGCAGAGACTGGCGAATAAGTCATTCAATGAAAGGCATTGTTAGGCTGCCAAAAAACTACAGTCTCCTGAAATCACAACATATATTTTTTCTTCCGACCTTCATGATACTTTCAAGTAATGAGCAGTACACCAATCAAACTTGGATGGCCATGTTTCGTTCTCCTAGGTTGAAGCATTCGTTTGCAGGAGAAGTTTGAATTTTTAGGTTTCACTGCGTTTTCTTCTATATTGACAGATGCAGTTAGAACTCTAAAACAAACACGGTTTGTGCTAGCCTCTTGAAAGTAGACAAAATACAGTAGTTCTACGTTCTAACTCTAAGGTTTGTTTCCTCTTGATGTAGCCTTAAGCAGAGACTGGCGAATAACTCATTCAATGAAAGGCGTTGGTAGGCTGCCAAAAAACTACAGTCTCCTGAAATCACAAGATATATTTTTTCTTCGACCTTCATGATAACTTCAAGTAATGAGCAGTACACCAATCAAACTTGGATGCCCAAGTTTCGTTCTCCTAGGTTGAAGCATTCGTTTGCAGGAAGAGTTTGAATTTTTAGGTTGCACTGCGTTTTCTTCTATATTGACAGATGCAGTTAGAACTCTAAATCAAACAGGGTTTGTGCTAGCCTCTTGAAACTTGACACAATACAATAGTTCTACGTTCTAACTCTAAGGTTTGTTTCCTCTTGATGTAGCCTTAAGCAGAGACTGGCGAATAACACATTCAATGAAAGGCATTGTTAATCTTTCAAAAAACTACCATCTCCTGAAATCACAACATATATTTTTTCTTCCGAACTTCATGATACTTTCAAGTAATGAGCAGTACACCAATCAAACTTGGATGTCCAAGTTTCGTTCTCCTAGGTTGAAGCATTCGTTTGCAGGAAGAGTTTGAATTTTTAGGTTTCACTGCATTTTCTTCTATAGTGACAGATGCAGTTAGAACTCTAAATCAAACACGGTTTGTGGTAGCTTCTTGAAACTTGACACAATACAGTAGTTCTACGTTCTAACTCTAAGGTTTGTTTCCTCTTGATGTAGCCTTAAGCAGAGACTGGCGAATAACTCATTCAATGAAAGGCGTTGGTAGGCTGCCAAAAAACGACAGTCTCCTGAAATCAAAACATATATTTTTTCTTCCGACCTTCATGATACTTTCAAGTAATGAGCAGTACACCAATCAAACTTGGATGCCCAAGTTTCGTTCTCCTATGTTGAAGCATTCGTTTGCAGGAACAGTTTGAATTTTTAGGTTTCACTCTGTTTTCTCCTATATTGACAGATGCAGTTAGAACTCTAAATCAAACACGGTTTGTGGTAGCTTCTTGAAACTTGACACAATAAAGTAGTTCTACGTTCTATCCCTAAGGTTTGTTTCCTTTTGATGTAGCCTTAAGCAGAGACTGGCGAATAACTCATTCAATGAAAGGCATTGTTAGGCTGCCAAAAAACTACAGTCTCCTAAAATCACAACATATATTTTTTCTTCCGAACTTCATGATAACTTCAAGTAATGAGCAGTACACCAATCAAACTTGGATGTCTATGTTTCGTTTTCCTAGGTTGAAGCATTCGTTTGCAGGAGAAGTTTGAATTTTTAGGTTTCACTGCGTTTTCTTCTATATTGACAGATGCAGTTAGAACTCTAAAACAAACACGGTTTGTGCTAGCCTCTTGAAAGTAGACAAAATACAGTAGTTCTACGTTCTAACTCTAAGGTTTGTTTCCTCTTGATGTAGCCTTAAGCAGAGACTGGCGAATAACTCATTCAATGAAAGGCGTTGGTAGGCTGCCAAAAAACTACAGTCTCCTGAAATCACAAGATATATTTTTTCTTCCGACCTTCATGATAACTTCAAGTAATGAGCAGTACACCAATCAAACTTGGATGTCCAAGTTTCGTTCTCCTAGGTTGAAGCATTCGTTTGCAGGAAGAGTTTGAATTTTTAGGTTGCACTGCGTTTTCTTCTATATTGACAGATGCAGTTAGAACTCTAAATCAAACACGGTTTGTGCTAGCCTCTTGAAACTTGACACAATACAATAGTTCTACGTTCTAACTCTAAGGTTTGTTTCCTCTTGATGTAGCCTTAAGCAGAGACTGGCGAATAACTCATTCAATGAAAGGCATTGTTAAGCTTTCAAAAAACTACCATCTCCTGAAATCACAACATATATTTTTTCTTCCGAACTTCATGATACTTTCAAGTAATGAGCAGTACACCAATCAAACTTGGATGTCCAAGTTTCGTTCTCCTAGGTTGAAGCATTCGTTTGCAGGAAGAGTTTGAATTTTTAGGTTTCACTGCATTTTCTTCTATAGTGACAGATGCAGTTAGAACTCTAAATCAAACACGGTTTGTGGTAGCTTCTTGAAACTTGACACAATACAGTAGTTCTACGTTCTAACTCTAAGGTTTGTTTCCTCTTCATGTAGCCTTAAGCAGAGACTGGCGAATAACTCATTCAATGAAAGGCGTTGGTAGGCTGCCAAAAAACGACAGTCTCCTGAAATCAAAACATATATTTTTTCTTCCGACCTTCATGATACTTTCAAGTAATGAGCAGTACACCAATCAAACTTGGATGCCCAAGTTTCATTCTCCTATGTTGAAGCATTCGTTTGCAGGAACAGTTTGAATTTTTAGGTTTCACTCTGTTTTCTCCTATATTGACAGATGCATTTCGAACTCTAAATCAAACACGGTTTGTGGTAGCTTCTTGAAACTTGACACAATACAGTAGTTCTACGTTCTAACTCTAAGGTTTGTTTCCTCTTGATGTAGCCTTAAGCAGAGACTGGCGAATAACTCATTCAATGAAAGGCGTTGGTAGGCTGCCAAAAAACTACAGTCTCCTGAAATCACAACATATATTTTTTCTTCCGACCTTCATGATACTTTCAAGTAATGAGCAGTACACCAATCAAACTTGGATGTCCAAGTTTCGTTCTCCTAGGTTGAAGCATTCGTTTGCAGGAAGAGTTTGAATTTTTAGGTTTCACTGCGTTTTCTCCTATATTGACAGATGCAGTTAGAACTCTAAATCAAACTCGGTTTATGGTAGCTTCTTGAAACTTGACACAATACAGTAGTTCTACGTTCTATCTCTAAGGTTTTTTTCCTCTTGATGTAGCCTTAAGCAGAGACTGGCGATTAACTCATTCAATGAAAGGCGTTGGTAGGCTGCCAAAAAACTTCAGTCTCCTGAAATCACAACATATATTTTTTCTTCCGACCTTCATGATACTTACAAGTAATGAGCAGTACACCAATCAAACTTGGATGCCCAAGTTTCGTTCTCCTAGGTTGAAGCACTCGTTTGCAGGAACAGTTTGAATTTTCAGGTTTCACTGCGTTTTCTCCTATATTGACAGATGCAGTTAGAACTCTAAATCAAACACAGTTTGTGGTAGCTTCTTGAAACTTGACACAATACAGTAGTTCTACGTTCTATCTCTAAGGTTTGTTTCCTCTTGATGTAGCCTTAAGCAGAGACTGGCGAATAACTCATTCAATGAAAGGTGTTGGTAGGCTGCCAAAAAACTACAGTCTCCTGAAATCACAAGATATTTTTTTTTTCCGACCTTCATGATAACTTCAAGTAATGAGCAGTACACCAATCAAACTTGGATGCCCAAGTTTCGTTCTCCAAGGTTGAAGCATTCGTTTGCAGGAAGAGTTTGAATTTTTAGGTTTCACTGCATTTTCTTCTATATTGACAGATGCAGTTAGAACTCTAAATCAAACACGGTTTGTGCTAGCCTCTTGGAACTTGACACAATACAATAGTTCTACGTTCTAACTCTAAAGTTTGTTTCCTCTTGATGTAGCCTTAAGCAGAGACTGGCGAATAACACATTCAATGAAAGGCATTGTTAAGCTTTCAAAAAACTACCATCTCCTGAAATCACAACATATATTTTTTCTTCCGAACTTCATGATACTTTCAAGTAATGAGCAGTACACCAATCAAACTTGGATGTCCAAGTTTTGTTCTTCTAGGTTGAAGCATTCATTTGCAGGAAGAGTTTGAATTTTTAGGTTTCACTGCATTTTCTTCTATAGTGACAGATGCAGTTAGAACTCTAAATCAAACACGGTTTGTGGTAGCTTCTTGAAACTTGACACAATACAGTAGTTCTATGTTCTAACTCTAAGGTTTGTTTCCTCTTGATGTAGCCTTAAGCAGAGACTGGCGAATAACTCATTCAATGAAAGGCGTTGGTAGGCTGCCAAAAAATGACAGTCTCCTGAAATCAAAACATATATTTTTTCTCCCGAGCTTCATGATACTTTCAAGTAATGAGCAGTACACCAATCAAACTTGGATGCCCAAGTTTCGTTCTCCTATGTTGAAGCATTCGTTTGCAGGAACAGTTTGAATTATTAGGTTTCACTCTGTTTTCTCCTATATTGACAGATGCAGTTAGAACTCCAAATCAAACACGGTTTGTGGTAGCTTCTTGAAACTTGACACAATAAAGTAGTTCTACGTTCTATCCCTAAGGTTTGTTTCCTTTTGATGTAGCCTTAAGCAGAGACTGGCGAATAACTCATTCAATGAAAGGCATTGTTAGGCTGCCAAAAAACTACAGTCTCCTAAAATCACAACATATATTTTTTCTTCCGACCTTCATGATAACTTCAAGTAATGAGCAGTACACCAATCAAACTTGGATGTCTATGTTTCGTTCTCCTAGGTTGAAGCATTCGTTTGCAGGAGAAGTTTGAATTTTTGGTTTCACTGCGTTTTCTTCTATATTGACAGATGCAGTTAGAACTCTAAAACAAACACGGTTTGTGCTAGCCTCTTGAAACTAGACAAAATACAGTAGTTCTACGTTCTAACTCTAAGGTTTGTTTCCTCTTGATGTAGCCTTAAGCAGAGACTGGCGAATAACTCATTCAATGAAAGGCGTTGGTAGGCTGCCAAAAAACTACAGTCTCCTGAAATCACAAGATATATTTTTTCTTCCGACCTTCATGATAACTTCAAGTAATGAGCAGTACACCAATCAAACTTGGATGCCCAAGTTTCATTCTCCTAGGTTGAAGCATTCGTTTGCAGGAAGAGTTTGAATTTTTAGGTTGCACTGCGTTTTCTTCTGTATTGACAGATGCAGTTAGAACTCTAAATCAAACACGGTTTGTGCTGGCCTCTTGAAACTTGACACAATACAATAGTTCTACGTTCTAACTCTAAAGTTTGTTTCCTCTTGATGTAGCCTTAAGCAGAGACTGGCGAATAACACATTCAATGAAAGGCATTGTTAAGCTTTCAAAAAACTACCATCTCCTGAAATCACAACATATATTTTTTCTTCCGAACTTCATGATACTTTCAAGTAATGAGCAGTACACCAATCAAACTTGGATGTCCAAGTTTCGTTCTCCTAGGTTGAAGCATTCGTTTGCAGGAAGAGTTTGAATTTTTAGGTTTCACTGCGTTTTCTTCTATAGTGACAGATGCAGTTAGAACTCTAAATCAAACACGGTTTGTGGTAGCTTCTTGAAACTTGACACAATAAAGTAGTTCTACGTTCTATCCCTAAGGATTGTTTCCTCTTGATGTAGCCTTAAGCAGAGACTGGCGAATAACACTTTCAATGAAAGGCATTGTTAAGCTTCCAAAAAACTACCATCTCCTGAAATCTCAATGTATATTTGTTCATCCGACCTTCACGATAATTTCAAGTAATGAGCAGTACACCAATCAAACTTGGATGCCCAAGTTTCGTTCTCCTAGGTTGAAGCATTCGTTTGCAGGAACAGTTTGAATTTTAAGTTTCACTGCGTTTTCTCCTATATTGACAGATGCAGTTAGAACTCTAAATCAAACACGGTTTGTGGTAGCTTCTTGAAACTTGACACAATACAGTAGTTCTACGTTCTATCTCTAAGGTTTGTTTCCTCTTGATGTAGCCTTAAGCAGAGACTGGCGAATAACTCATTCAATGAAAGGCGTTGGTAGGCTGCCAAAAAACTACAGTCTGATGAAATCACAACATATATTTTTTCTTCCGACCTTCATGATACTTTCAAGAAATGAGCAGTACACCAATCAAACTTGGATGCCCAAGTTTCGTTCTCCTATGTTGAAGCATTCGTTTGCAGGAACAGTTTGAATTTTTAGGTTTCACTGTGTTTTCTTCTATATTGACAGATGCAGTTAGAACTCTAAATCAAACACGGTTTGTGCTAGCTTCTTGAAACTTGACACAATACAGTAGTTCTACGTTCTATCTCTAAGGTTTGTTTCCTCTTGATGTAGCCTTAAGCAGAGACTGGCGAATAACTCATTCAATATAAGGCATTGTTAGGCTGCCAAAAACTACAGTCTCCTGAAATCACAACATATATTTTTTCTTCCGACCTTCATGATAACTTCAAGTAATGAGCAGTACACCAATCAAACTTGGGTGCCCAAGTTTCGTTCTCCTAGGTTGAAGCATTCCTTTGCAGGAACAGTTTGAATTTTTAGGTTTCACTGCGTTTTCTCCTATATTGACAGATACAGTTAGAACTCTAAATTAAACACGGTTTGTGGTAGCTTCTTGAAACTAGACACAATACAAAAGTTCTACGTTCTAACTCTAAGGTTTGTTTCCTCTTGATGTAGGGTTAAGCAGAGACTGGCGAATAACTCATTCAATGAAAGGCGTTGGTAGGCTGCCAAAAAACGAAAGTCTCCTGAAATCAAAACATATATTTTTTCTTCCGACCTTCATGATACTTTCAAGTAATGAGCAGTACACCAATCAAACTTGGATGTCCAAGTTTCGTTCTCCAAGCTTGAAGCATTCGTTTGCAGGAACAGTTTGAATTTTTAGGTTTCACTGCGTTTTCTTCTATATTGACAGATGCAGTTAGAACTCTAAATCAAACACGGTTTGTGCTAGCTTCTTGAAACTTGATACAATACAGTAGTTCTACGTTCTATCTCTAAGGTTTGTTTCCTTTTGATGTAGCCTTAAGCAGAGACTGGCGAATAACTCATTCAATGAAAGGCATTGTTAGGCTGCCAAAAAACTACAGTCTCCTGAAATCACAACATATATTTTTTCTTCCGACCTTCATGATACTTTCAAGTAATGACCAGTACACCAATCAAACTTGGATGTCCAAGTTTCGTTCTCCTAGGTTGAAGCATTCGTTTGCAGGAACAGTTTGAATTTTTAGGTTTTCCTGCGTTTTCTCCTATATTGACAGATGCAGTTAGAACTCTAAATCAAACACGGTTTGTGGTAGCTTCTTGAAACTTGACACAATACAGTAGTTCTACGTTCTATGTCTAAGGTTTGTTTCCTCTTGATGTAGCCTTAAGCAGAGACTGGTGAATAACTCATTCAATGAAAGGCGTTGGTAGGCTGCCAAAAAACTACAGTCTCCTGAAATCACAACATATATTTTTTCTTCCGACCTTCATGATACTTTCAAGTAATGAGCAGTACACCAATCAAACTTGGATGCCCAAGTTTCGTTCTCCTAGGTTGAAGCACTCGTTTGCAGGAACAGTTTGAATTTTTAGGTTTCACTGCGTTTTCTTCTATATTGACAGATGCAGTTAGAACTCTAAATCAAACACGGTTTGTGCTAGCTTCTTGAATCTTGACACAATACAGTAGTTCTACGTTCTATCTCTAAGGTTTGTTTCCTCTTGATATAGCCTTAAGCAGAGACTGGCGAATAACTCATTCAATGAAAGGCATTGTTAGGCTGCCAAAAAACTACAGTCATGAAATCACAACATATATTTTTTCTTCCGACCTTCATGATAACTTCAAGTAATGAGCAGTACACCAATCAATCTTGGGTGCCCAAGTTTCGTTCTCCTAGGTTGAAGCATTCCTTTGCAGGAACAGTTTGAATTTTTAGGTTTCACTGCGTTTTCTCCTATATTGACAGATACAGTTAGAACTCTAAATTAAACACGGTTTGTGGTAGCTTCTTGAAACTTGACACAATACAGTAGTTCTACGTTCTAACTCTAAGGTTTGTTTCCTCTTGATGTAGCCTTAAGCAGAGACTGGCGAATAACTCATTCAATGAAAGGCATTGTTAGGCTGCCAAAAACTACAGTCTCCTGAAATCACAACATATAATTTTTCTTCCGACCTTCATGATACTTTCAAGTAATGACCAGTCCACCAATCAAACTTGGATGTCCAAGTTTCGTTCTCCTAGGTTGAAGCATTCGTTTGCAGGAACAGTTTGAATTTTTAGGTTTTCCTGCGTTTTCTCCTATATTTACAGATGCAGTTAGAACTCTTAATCAAACACGGTTTGTGCTAGCTTCTTGAAACTTGACACAATACAGTAGTTCTACGTTCTATCTCTAAGGTTTGTTTCCTCTTGATGTAGCCTTAAGC
>NW_027511680.1:0-22609 GCF_048772815.1 Callospermophilus lateralis
CTGTTTTCTGCTATATAGATAGATGTGTTTGAAACTCTAAATCAAACACGGTTTGTGCTAGCTCCTTGAAATTTGACCAAATGAAGTAGTTCTAAGTTCTATCTCTATGGTTTGTTTCCTCTTGAAGTACCCCATGCAGAGACTGGCGAAAAACACTTTCGTTTGAAAGGGGTTGCCAAGCTTCCAAAAAACTACTAGTTTGCTGAAATCTCAGCAAACATTTTTTCACCAAATCTTGATGATACTTGGTGGTAATGATCAGTTCACTAATCCCACTTGGCTGCCCAATTTTTATTCTTCTAGGTTGAAGCATTCGTTTCCAGTAACAGTTTGAATTTTTAGGTTTCATTCTGTTTTCTCATACATAGATAGCTGTGTTTGGAATTCTAAATCAAACATGGTTTGTGCTAGCTCCTTGAAACTTGACCAAATGAAGTAGTTCTAAGTTCTATCTCTATGGTTTGTTTCCTCTTGAAGTACCCCATGCAGAGACTGGCGAAAAGCACTTTCGTTTGAAAGGGGTTGCCAAGCTTCCAAAAAACTACTAGTTTGCTGAAATCTCAGCACACCTTTTTTCACCAAAACTTGATGATACTTGGTGGTAATGATCATTTCACTAATCCCACTTGGCTGCCCAAGTTTCACTCTTCTAGGTTCAAGCGTTCGTTTCCAGTAACACTTTGAATTTTTAGGTTTCACTCTGTTTCCTGCTAAATAGATAGCTGTGTTTAAAACTCTAAATCAAACACGGTTTGTGCTAGCTCCTTGAACCTTTACCAAATGAAGTAGTTCTATGTTCCATCTCTACGGTTTGTTTCCTCTTGAAGTACACCATGCAGAGACTGGGGAAAAACACTTTCGTTTGAAAGGGGTGGCCAAGCTTCCAAAAAACTACTAGTTTGCTGAAATCTCAGCAAAACTTTTTTCACCAAATCTAAATGATACTTGGTGGTAATGATCAGTTCACTAATCCCACTTGGCTGCCCAATTTTTATTCTTCTAGGTTGAAGCATTCGTTTCCAGTAACAGTTTGAATTTTTAGGTTTCACTCTGTTTTCTCATACATAGATAGCTGTGTTTGGAATTCTAAATCAAACACGGTTTGTGCTAGCTCCTTGAAACTTGAACAAATGAAGTAGTTCTAAGTTCTATCTCTATGGTTTGTTTCCTCTTGAAGTACCCCATGCAGAGACTGGCGAAAAACACTTTCGTTTGAAAGGGGTTGCCAAGCTTCCAAAAAACTACTAGTTTGCTGAAATCTCAGCAAACATTTTTTCACCAAAACTTGATGATACTTGGTGGTAATGATCATTTCACTAATCCCACTTGGATGCCCAACTTTCACTCTTCTAGGTTCAAGCGTTCGTTTCCAGTAACACTTTGAATTTTTAGGTTTCACTCTGTTTTCTGCTATATAGATAGATGTGTTTGAAACTCTAAATCAAACACGGTTTGTGCTAGCTCCTTGAAACTTGACCGAATGAAGTAGTTCTAATTTCTATCTCTATGGTTTGTTTCCTCTTGAAGTACCCCATGCAGAGACTGGCGAAAAACACTTTCGTTTGAAAGGGGTGGCCAAGCTTCCAAAAAACTACTAGTTTGCTGAAATCTCAGCAAACATTTTTTCACCAAACCTTGATGATACTTGGGGGTAATGATCAGTTCACTAAGCGCACTTGGCTGCCCAATTTTTACTCTTCTAGGTTCAAGCGTTCGTTTCCAGTAACACTTTGAATTTTTAGGTTTCACTCTGTTTTCTGCTTTATAGATAGATGTGTTTGAAACTGTAAATCAAACACGGTTTGTGCTAGCTTTTTGAAACTTTACCAAATGAAGTAGTTCTATGTTCCATCTCTATGGTTTGTTTCCGCTTGAAGTACACCATGCAGAGACTGGCGAAAAACACTTTCATTTGAAAGGGGTGTCCAAGCTTCCAAAAAACTACTAGTTTGCTGAAATCTCAGCAAACATTTTTTCACATAATCTTGATGATACTTGGTGGTAATGATCAGTTCACTAATCCCAATTGGCTGCCCAACTTTCACTCTTCTAGGTTCAAGCGTTCGTTTCCAGTAACACTTTGAATTTTTAGGTTTCACTCTGTTTTCTGCTATATAGATAGATGTGTTTGAAACTCTAAATCAAACACGGTTTTTGCTAGCTCCTTGAAACATGATCAAATGAAGTAGTTCTAAGTTCTATCTCTATGGTTTGTTTCCTCTTGAAGTACCCCATGCAGAGACTGGCGAAAAAAATTTTCGTTTGAAAGGGGTTGCCAAGCTTCCAAAAAACTACTAGTTTGCTGAAATCTCAGCAAACATTTTTTCACCAAATCTTGATGATACTTGGTGGTAATGATCAGCTCACTAAGCCCACTTGGCTGCCCAATTTTTACTCTTCTAGGTTCAAGCGTTCGTTTCCAGTAACACTTTGAATTTTTAGGTTTCACTCTGTTTTCTGCTAAATAGATAGATGTGTTTGAAACTCTAAATCAAACACGGTTTGTGCTAGCTCCTTGAAACTTTACCAAAAGAAGTAGTTCTATGTTCCATCTCTACGGTTTGTTTCCTCTTGAAGTACACCATGCAGAGACTGGCGAAAAACACTTTCGTTTGAAAGGGGTGGCCAAGCTTCCAAAAAACTACTAGTTTGCTGAAATCTCAGCAAACATTTTTTCACCAAATCTTGATGATACTTGGTGGTAATGATCAGTTCACTAATCCCACTTGGCTGCCCAATTTTTATTCTTCTAGGTTGAAGCATTCGTTTCCAGTAACAGTTTGAATTTTTAGGTTTCACTCTGTTTTCTCATACATAGATAGCTGTGTTTGGAATTCTAAATCAAACACGGTTTGTGCTAGCTCCTTGAAACTTGACCAAATGAAGTAGTTCTAAGTTCTATCTCTATGGTTTGTTTCCTCTTGAAGTACCCCATGCAGAGACTGGTGAAAAACACTTTCGTTTGAAAGGGGTTGCCAAGCTTCCAAAAAACTACTAGTTTGCTGAAATCTCAGCAAACATTTTTTCACCAAAACTTGATGATACTTGGTGGTAATGATCACTTCACTAATCCCACTTGGATGCCCAACTTTTACTCTTCTAGGTTCAAGCGTTCGTTTCCAGTAACACTTTGAATTTTAGGTTTCACTCTGTTTTCTGCTATATAGATAGATGTTGTTTGAAACTCTAAATCAAACACGGTTTGTGCTAGCTCCTTGAAACTTGACCGAATGAAGTAGTTCTAAGTTCTATCTCTATGGTTTATTTCCTCTTGAAGTACCCCATGCAGAGATTGGCGAAAAACACTTTCGTTTGAAAGGGGTGGCCAAGCTTCCAAAAAACTACTAGTTTGCTGAAATCTCAGCAAAACTTTTTTCACCAAATCTTAATGATACTTGGTGGTAATGATCAGTTCACTAATCCCACTTGGCTGCCCAATTTTTATTCTTCTAGGTTGAAGCATTCGTTTCCAGTAACACTTTGAATTTTTAGGTTTCACTCTGTTTTCTGCTATATAGATAGATGTGTTTGAAACTCTAAATCAAACACGGTTTGTGCTAGCTCCTTGAAATTTGACCAAATGAAGTAGTTCTAAGTTCTATCTCTATGGTTTGTTTCCTCTTGAAGTACCCCATGCAGAGACTGGCGAAAAACACTTTCGTTTGAAAGGGGTTGCCAAGCTTCCAAAAAACTACTAGTTGCTGAAATCTCAGCAAACATTTTTTCACCAAATCTTGATGATACTTGGTGGTAATGATCAGTTCACTAATCCCACTTGGCTGCCCAATTTTTATTCTTCTAGGTTGAAGCATTCATTTCCAGTAACAGTTTGAATTTTTAGGTTTCACTCTGTTTTCTCATACATAGATAGCTGTGTTTGGAATTCTAAATCAAACATGGTTTGTGCTAGCTCCTTGAAACTTGACCAAATGAAGTAGTTCTAAGTTCTATCTCTATGGTTTGTTTCCTCTTGAAGTACCCCATGCAGAGACTGGCGAAAAGCACTTTCGTTTGAAAGGGGTTGCCAAGCTTCCAAAAAACTACTAGTTTGCTGAAATCTCAGCACACCTTTTTTCACCAAAACTTGATGATACTTGGTGGTAATGATCATTTCACTAATCCCACTTGGCTGCCCAATTTCACTCTTCTAGGTTCAAGCGTTCGTTTCCAGTAACACTTTGAATTTTTAGGTTTCACTCTGTTTCCTGCTATATAGATAGATGTGTTTGAAACTCTAAATCAAACACGGTTTGTGCTAGCTCCTTGAAACTTTACCAAATGAAGTAGTTCTATGTTATATCTCTATGGTTTGTTTCCTCTTGAAGTACACCATGCGGAGACTGGGGAAAAACACTTTCGTTTGAAAGGGGTGGCCAAGCTTCAAAAAAACTACTAGTTTGCTGAACTCTCAGCAAATCTTTTTTCACCAAATCTTAATGATACTTGGTGGTAATGATCAGTTCACTAATCCCACTTGGCTGCCCAATTTTTATTCTTCTAGGTTGAAGCATTCGTTTCCAGTAACAGTTTGAATTTTAGGTTTCACTCTGTTTTCTCATACATAGATAGCTGTGTTTGGAATTCTAAATCAAACACGGTTTGTGCTAGCTCCTTGAAACTTGACCAAATGAAGTAGTTCTAAGTTCTATCTCTATGGTTTGTTTCCTCTTGAAGTACCCCATGCAGAGACTGGCGAAAAACCCTTTCGTTTGAAAGGGGTGCCAAGCTTCCAAAAAACTACTAGTTTGCTGAAATCTCAGCAAACATTTTTTCAACAAAACTTGATGATACTTGGTGGTAATGATCATTTCACTAATCCCACTTGGATGCCCAACTTTCACTCTTCTATGTTCAAGCGTTCGTTTCCAGTAACACTTTGAATTTTTAGGTTTCACTCTGTTTTCTGCTATATAGATAGATGTGTTTGAAACTCTAAATCAAACACGGTTTGTGCTAGCTCCTTGAAACTTGACGAATGAAGTAGTTCTAAGTTCTATCTCTATGGTTTGTTTCCTCTTGAAGTACCCCATGCAGAGACTGGCGAAAAACACTTTCGTTTGAAAGGGGTGGCCAAGCTTCCAAAAAACTACTAGTTTGCTGAAATCTCAGCAAACATTTTTTCACCAAACCTTGATGATACTTGGGGGTAATGATCAGTTCACTAAGCCCACTTGGCTGCCCAATTTTTACTCTTCTAGGTTCAAGCGTTCGTTTCCAGTAACACTTTGAATTTTTAGGTTTCACTCTGTTTTCTGCTTTATAGATAGATGTGTTTGAAACTGTAAATCAAACACGGTTTGTGCTAGCTTTTTGAAACTTTACCAAATGAAGTAGTTCTATGTTGCATCTCTATGGTTTGTTTCCTCTTGAAGTACACCATGCAGAGACTGGCGAAAAACACCTTCATTTGAAAGGGGTGGCCAAGCTTCCAAAAAACTACTAGTTTGCTGAAATCTCAGCAAACATTTTTTCACCAAATCTTGATGATACTTGGTGGTAATGATCAGCTCACTAAGCCCACTTGGCTGCCCAATTTTTTACTCTTCTAGGTTCAAGCGTTCGTTTCCAGTAACACTTTGAATTTTTAGGTTTCACTCTGTTTTTCTGCTAAATCGATAGCTGTGTTTGAAACTCTAAATCAAACACGGTTTGTGCTAGCTCCTTGAAACTTTACCAAATGAAGTAGTTCTATGTTCCATCTCTACGGTTTGTTTCCTCTTGAAGTACACCATGCAGAGACTGGCGAAAAACACTTTCGTTTGAAAGGGGTGGCCAAGCTTCCAAAAAACTACTAGTTTGCTGAAATCTCAGCAAAATTTTTTCACCAAATCTTAATGATACTTGGTGGTAATGATCAATTCACTAATCCCACTTGGCTGCCCAATTTTTTATTCTTCTAGGTTGAAGCATTCGTTTCCAGTAACACTTTGAATTTTTAGGTTTCACTCTGTTTTCTGCTATATAGATAGATGTGTTTGAAACTCTAAATCAAACACGGTTTGTGCTAGCTCCTTGAAAACTTGGACCATATGAAGTAGTTCTAAGTTCTATCTCCATGGTTTGTTTCCTCTTGAAGTACCCCATGCAGAGACTTTCGAAAAACACTTTCGTTTGAAAGGGGTTGCCAAGCTTCCAAAAAAACTACTAGTTTGCTGAAAATCTCAGCAAACATTTTTTCACCAAATCTTGATGATACTTGGTGGTGATGATCAGTTCACTAATCTCACTTGGCTGCCCAACTTTCACTCTTCTAGGTTCAAGCGTTCGTTTCCAGTAACACTTTGAATTTTTAGGTTTCACTCTGTTTTCTGCTATATAGATAGATGTGTTTGAAACTCTAAATCAAACACGGTTTGTGCTAGCTCCGTGAAACTTGACCAAATGAAGTAGTTCTAAGTTCTATCTCTATGGTTTGTTTCCTCTTGAAGTACACCATGCAGAGACTGGGGAAAAACACTTTCGTTTGAAAGGGGTGGCCAAGCTTCCAAAAAACTACAAGTTTTCTGAACTCTCAGCAATACTTTTTTCACCAATTCTTAATGATACTTGGTGGTAATGATCAGTTCACTAATCCCACGGGGCTACCCAATTTTTATTCTTCTAGGTTGAAGCATTCGTTTCCACTAACACTTTGAATTTTTAGGTTTCACTCTGTTTTCTGCTATATAGATAGATGTGTTTGAAACTCTAAATCAAACACGGTTTGTGCTAGCTCCGTGAAACTTGACAAAATGAAGTACTCCTAAGTGCTATCTCTATGGTTTTCTTTCCTCTTGAAGTACCCCATGCAGAGACTGGCGAAAAACACTTTCGTTTGAAAGGGGTTGCCAAGCCTCCAAAAAAATACTAGTTTGCTGAAATCTCAGCAAACATTTTTTCACCAAATCTTGATGATTCTTGGTGGTAATGATCAGTTCACTAATCCCACTTGGCTGCCCAACTTTCACTCTTCTAGGTTCAGCGTTCGATTCCAGTAACACTTTGAATTTTTAGGTTTCACTCTGTTTTCTGCTATATAGATAGATGTGTTTGAAACTCTAAATCAAACACGGTTTGTGCTAGCTCCTTGAAACTTGACCAAATGAAGTAGTTCTAAGTTCTATCTCTATGGTTTGTTTCCTCTTGAAGTACCCCATGCAGAGACTGGCGAAAAACACTTTCGTTTGAAAGGGGTGGCCAAGCTTAAAAAAACTACTAGTTTGCTGAAAATCTCAGCAAACATTTTTTTCACCAAATCTTGATGATACTTGGTGGTAATGATCAGCTCACTAAGCCCACTTGGTGCCCAATTTTTACTCTTCTACGTTCAAGCGTTTGTTTCCAGTAACACTTTGAATTTTTAGGTTTCACTCTGTTTTCTGCTAAATAGATAGATGTGTTTGAAACTCTAAATCAAACAAGGTTTGTGCTAGCTCCTTGAAAACTTTACCAAATGAAGTAGTTCTATGTTCCATCTCTACGGTTTGTTTCCTCTTGAAGTACACCATGCAGAGACCTGGCGAAAAAACACTTTCGTTTGAAAGGGGTGGCCAAGCTTCCAAAAAACTACTAGTTTGCTGAAATCTCAGCAAAACGTTTTTCACCAAATCTTAATGATACTTGGTGGTAATTATCAGTTCACTAATCCCACTTGGCTACCCAATTTTTATTCTTCTAGGTTGAAGCATTCGTTTCCAGTAACACTTTGAATTTTTAGGTTTCACTCTGTTTTCTGCTATATAGATAGATGTGTTTGAAACTCTAAATCAAACACGGTTTGTGCTAGCTCCTTGAAATTTGACCAAATGAAGTAGTTCTCAGTTCTATCTCTATGGTTTGTTTCCTCTTGAAGTACCCCATGCAGAGACTGGCGAAAAACACTTTCGTTTGAAAGGGGTTGCCAAGCTTCCAAAAAACTACTAGTTTGCTGAAATCTCAGCAAACCTTTTTTCACCAAAACTTGATGATACTTGGTGGTAATGATCATTTCACTAATCCCACTTGGCTGCCCAACTTTCACTCTTCTAGGTTCAAGCGTTCGTTTCCAGTAACACTTTGAATTTTTAGGTTTCACTCTGTTTTCTGCTATATAGATAGATGTGTTTGAAACTCTAAATCAAACACGGTTTGTGCTAGCTCCTTGAAAACTAGACCAAATGAAGTAGTTCTAAGTTCTATCTCTATGGTTTGTTTCCTCTGGAAGTACCCCATGCAGAGACTGGCGAAAAAACACTTTCGTTTGAAAGGGGTGGCCAAGCTTCCAAAAAAACTACTAGTTTGCTGAAAATCTCAGCAAACATTTTTTCACCAAATCTTGATGATACTTGGTGGTAATGATCAGTTCACTAAGCCCACTTGGCTGCCCAATTTTAATCTTCTAGGTTCAAGCGTTCGTTTCCAGTAACACTTTGAATTTTTAGGTTTTCACTCTGTTTTTCTGCTTTATAGATAGATGTGTTTGAAACTCTAAATCAAACACGGTTTGTGCTAGCTCCTTGAAAACTTTACCAAATGAAGTAGTTTCTATGTTTCCATCTCTATGGTTTTGTTTTCCTCTTGAAGTACACCATGCAGAGACTGGCGAAAAACACTTTCGTTTGAAAGGGTGGCCAAGCTTCCAAAAAAATACTAGTTTGCTGAAATCTCAGCAAAACTTTTTTCACCAAATCTTAATGATACTTGGTGGTAATGATCAGTTCACTAAGCCCACTTGGCTGCCCAACTTTCACTCTTCTAGGTTCAAGCGTTCGTTTCCAGTAACACATTGAATTTTTAGGTTTCACTCTGTTTTCTGCTATATAGATAGATGTGTTTGAAACTCTAAATCAAACACGGTTTTTGCTAGCTCCTTGATACTTGACCGAATGAAGTAGTTCTATGTTCCATCTATGGTTTGTTTCCTCTTGAAGAACCCCATGCAGAGACTGGCGAAAAACACTTTCGTTTGAAAGGGGTGGCCAAGCTTCCAAAAAACTACTAGTTTGCTGAAATCTCAGCAAAACTTTTTTCACCAAATCTTAATGATACTTGGTGGTAATGATCAGTTCACTAATCCCACGTGGCTACCCAATTTTTATTCTTCTAGGTTGAAGCATTCGTTTCCAGTAACACTTTGAATTTTATGTTTCACTCTGTTTTCTGCTATATAGATAGATGTGCTTGAAACTCTAAATCAAACATGGTTTGTGCTAGCTCCTCGAAATTTGACCACATGAAGTAGTTCTAAGTTCTATCTCTATGGTTTGTTTCCTCTTGAAGAACCCCATGCAGAGACTGGGGAAAAAAACTTTCGTTTGAAAGGGGTTGCCAAGCTTCCAAAAAACTACTAGTTTGCTGAAATCTCAGGAAACATTTTTTCACCAAATCTTGATGATACTTGGTGGTAATGATCAGTTCACTAATCCCACTTGGCTGCCCAATTTTTATTCTTCTAGGTTGAAGCATTCGTTTCCAGTAACAGTTTGAATTTTTATTTTTCACTCTGTTTTCTGCTATATAGATAGATGTGTTTGAAACTCTAAATCAAACACGGTTTGTGCTAGCTCCTTGAAACTTGACCAAATGAAGTAGTTCTAAGTTCTATCTCTATGGTTTGTTTCCTCTGGAAGTACCCCATGCAGAGACTGGCGAAAAACACTTTCGTTTGAAAGGGGTGGCCAAGCTTCCAAAAAACTACTAGTTTGCTGAAATCTCAGCAAACATTTTTTCACCAAATCTTGATGATACTTGGTGGTAATGATCAGTTCACTACGCCCACTTGGCTGCCCAATTTTTACTCTTCTAGGTTCAAGCGTTCATTTCCAGTAACACTTTGAATTTTTAGGTTTCACTCTGTTTTCTGCTATATAGATAGATGTGTTTGAAACTCTAAATCAAACACGGTTTGTGCAAGCTCCTTGAAATTTGACCAAATGAAGTAGTTCTAAGTTCTGTCTCTATAGTTTGTTTCCTCTTGAAGTGCCCCATGCAGAGACTGGCGAAAAACACTTTCGTTGAAAGGGGTTGCCATGCTTCCAAAAAACTACTAGTTTGCTGAAATCTCAGCAAACATTTTTTCACCAAATCTTGATGATACTTGGTGGTAATGATCAGTTCACTAATCCCACTTGGCTGCCCAATTTTTATTCTTCTAGGTTGAAGCATTCGTTTCCAGTAACAGTTTGAATTTTTAGGTTTCACTCTGTTTTCTCATACATAGATAGCTGTATTTGGAATTCTAAATCAAACACGGTTTGTGCTAGCTCCTTGAAACTTGACAAAATGAAGTAGTCCTAAGTTCTATCTCTATGGTTTGTTTCCTCTTGAAGTACCCCATGCAGAGAGTGGCGAAAAACCCTTTCGTTTGAAAGGGGTTGCCAAGCTTCCATAAAACTACTAGTTTTCTGAAATCTCAGCAAACCTTTTTTCACCAAATCTTGATGATACTTGGTGGTAATGATCAGTTCACTAATCCCACTTGGCTGCCCATTTTTATTCTTCTAGGTTGAAGCGTTTGTTTCCAGTAACAGTTTGAATTTTTAGGTTTCACTCTGTTTTCTCCTACATAGATAGCTGTGTTTGGAATTCTAAATCAAACATGGTTTGTGCTAGCTCCTTGAAACTTGACCAAATGAAGTAGTTCTAAGTTCTATCTCTATGGTTTGTTTCCTCTTGAAGTTCCCCATGCAGAGACTGGCGAAAAACACTTTTGTTTAAAAGGGGTTGCCAAGCTTCCAAAAAACTACTAGTTTGCTGAAATCTCAGCAAACATTTTTTCACCAAAACTTGATGATACTTGGTGGTAATGATCAGTTCACTAATCCCACTTGGCTGCCCAACTTTCACTCTTCTAGGTTCAAGCGTTCGTTTCCAGTAACACTGAGAATTTTTAGGTTTCACTCTGTTTTCTGCTATATAGATAGATGTGTTTGAAACTCTAAATCAAACACGGTTTGTGCTAGCTCCTTGAAACTTGACCAAATGAAGTAGTTGTAAGTTCTTTCTCTATGGTTTGTTTCCTCTTGAAGTACCCCATGCAGAGACTGGCGAAAAAAACTTTCGTTTGAAAGGGGTTGCCAAGCTTAAAAACTACTAGTTTTCTGAAATCTCAGCAAACATTTTTTCACCAAATCTTGATGATACTTGGTGGTAATGATCAGTTCACTAAGCCCACTTGGCTGCCCAATTTTTACTCTTCTAGGTTCAAACGTTCGTTTCCAGTAACACTTTGAATTTTTAGGTTTCACTCTGTTTTCTGCTATATAGATAGATGTGTTTGAAACTCTAAATCAACACCGGTTTGTGCTAGCTCCGTGAAACTTGACCAAATGAAGTAGTTCTAAGTTCTATCTCTACGGTTTGTTTCCTCTTGAAATACCCCATGCAGAGACTGGCGAAAACACTTTCGTTGAAAGGGGTGGCCAAGCTTCCAAAAAACTACTAGTTTGCTGAAATCTCAGCAAAACTTTTTTCACCAAATCTTGATGATACTTGGTGGTAATGATCAGTTCACTAATCCCACTTGGCTGCCCAACTTTCACTCTTCTAGGTTAAAGCGTTCGTTTCCAGAAACACTTGGAATTTTTAGGTTTCACTCTGTTTTCTGCTATATAGATAGATGTGTTTGAAACTCTAAATCAAACACGGTTTGTGCTAGCTCCTTGAAACTTGACCAAATGAAGTAGTTCTAAGTTCTGTCTCTATAGTTTGTTTCCTCTTGAGTGCCCCATGCAGAGACTGGCGAGAAACACTTTCGTTGAAAGGGGTTGCCAAGCTTCCAAAAAACTACTAGTTTGCTGAAATCTCAGCAAACCATTTTTTCACCAAATCTTGATGACACTTGGTGGTAATGATCAGTTCACTAATCCCACTTGGCTGCCCAATTTTTATTCTTCTAGGTTGAAGCATTCGTTTCCAGGAACAGTTTGAATTTTTAGGTTTCACTCTGTTTTCTCATACATAGATAGCTGTGTTGGAATTCTAAATCAAACACGGTTTGTGCTAGCTCCTTGAAACTTGACCAAATGAAGTAGTTCTAAGTTCTATCTCTATGGTTTGTTTCCTCTTGAAGTACCCCATGCAGAGACTGGCGAAAAACACTTTCGTTGAAAGGGGTTGCCAATCTTCCAAAAAACTACTAGTTTGCTGAAATCTCAGCAAACATTTTTTCACCAAAACTTGATGATACTTGGTGGTAATGATCATTTCACTAATCCCACTTGGATGCCCAACTTTCACTCTTCTAGGTTCAAGCGTTCGTTTCCAGTAACACTTTGAATTTTTAGGTTTCACTCTGTTTTCTGCTATATAGATAGATGTGTTTGAAACTCTAAATCAAACAGCGTTTGTGCTAGCTACTTGAAATTTGACCAAATGAAGTAGTTCTAAGATTTATATCTATGGTTTGTTTCCTCCTGAAGTACCCCATGCAGAGACTGGCGAAAAACACTTTCGTTGAAAGGGGTTGCCAAGCTTCCAAAAAACTACTAGTTTGCTGAAATCTCAGCAAACCTTTTTTCACCAAATCTTGATGATACTTGGTGGTAATGATCAGTTCACTAATCTCACTTGGCTGCCCAACTTTCACTCTTCTAGGTTCAAGCGTTCGTTCCAGTAACACTTTGATTTTTAGGTTTCACTCTGATTTCTGCTATATAGATAGATGTGTTTGAAACTCTAAATCAAACACGGTTTGTGCTAGCTCTGTGAAACTTGACAAAATGAAGTAGTCCTAAGTTCTATCTCTATGTTTGTTTCCTCTTGAAGTACCCCATGCAGAGAGTGGCGAAAAAAACACTTTCGTTTGAAAGGGGTTGCCAAGCTTCCATAAAACTACTAGTTTGCTGAAATCTCAGCAAACATTTTTCACCGAATCTTGATGATACTTGGTGGTAATGATCAGTTCACTAATCCCACTTGGCTGCCCAATTTTTATTCTTCTAGGTTGAAGCATTCGTTTCCAGTAACAGTTTGAATTTTTAGGTTTCACTCTGTTTTCTCATACATAGATAGCTGTGTTTGGAATTCTAAATCAAACACGGTTTGTGCTAGCTCCTTGAAACTTGACCAAATGAAGTAGTTCTAAGTTCTATCTCTATGGTTTGTTTCCTCTTGAAATACCCCATGCAGAGACTGGCGAAAAACACTTTCGTTTGAAAGGGGTTGCCAAGCTTCCAAAAAACTACTAGTTTGCTAAAATCTCAGCAAAACTTTTTTCACCAAATCTTGATGATACTTGGTGGTAATGATCAGATCACTAATCCCACTTGCTGCCCAACTTTCACTCTTCTAAGTTCAAGCGTTCGTTTCCAGTAACACTTTGAAATTTTTAGGTTTCCTCTGTTTTCTGCTATATAGATAGATGTGTTTGAAACTCTAAATCAAACACGGTTTGTGCTAGCTCCTTGAAACTTGACCAAATGAAGTAGTTCTAAGTTCTATCTCTATGGTTGTTTCCTCTTGAAGTACCCCATGCAGAGACTCGCGAAAAACACTTTCGTTTGGAAGGGGTTGCCAAGCTTCCAAAAAACTTCTAGTTTGCTGAAATCTCAGCAAACATTTTTTCACCTAATCTTGATGATCCTTGGTGGTAATGATCAGTTCACTTATCTCACTTGGCTGCCCAACATTCACTCTTCTAGGTTCATGCGTTCGTTTCCAGTAACACTTTGAATTTTTAGGTTTCACTCTGTTTTCTGCTATATAGATAGATGTGTTTGAACTCTAAATCAAACACGGTTTGTGCTATCTCCTTGAAACTTGACCAAATGAAGTAGTTCTAAGTTCTATCTCTATGGTTTGTTTCCTCTTGAAGTACCCCATGCAGAGACTGGCGAAAAACACTTCGTTTGAAAGGGTTGCCAAGCTTCCAAAAAACTACTAGTTTGCTGAAATCTCAGCAAACCTTTTTTCACAAAATCTTCATGATACTTGGTGGTAATGATCAGTTCACTAATCTCACTTGGCTGCACAACTTTCACTCTTCTAGGTTCAAGCAATCGTTTCCAGTAACACTTTGAATTTTTAGGTTTCACTCTGTTTTCTGCTATATAGATAGATGTGTTTGAAACTCTAAAACAAACACGGTTGTGCTAGCTCCATGATACTTGACAAAATGAAGTAGTTCTAAGTTCTATCTCTATGGTTTGTTTCCTCTTGAAGTACCCCATGCAGAGACTAGCGAAAAACACTTTTCGTTTGAAAGGGGTTGCCAAGCTTCCAAAAAACTACTAGTTTGCTGAAATCTCAGCCAAACTTTTTTCACCAAATCTTAATGATAGTTGGTGGTAATGATCAGTTCACTAATCCCACTTGGTACCCAATTTTTATTCTTCTAGGTTGAAGCATTCGTTTCCAGTAACACTTTGAATTTTTAGGTTTCACTCTGTTTTCTTCTATATAGATAGATGTGTTTGAAACTCTAAATCAAACACGGTTTGTGCTAGCTCCTTGAACTTGACCAAATGAAGTAGTTCTAAGTTCTATCTCGATGGTTTGTTTCCTCTTGAAGTATCCCATGCAGAGACTGGCGAAAAACACTTTCGTTTGAAAGGGGTTGAAAAGCTTCCAAAACACTACTAGTTTGCTGAAATCTCAGCAACATTTTTCACCAATCTTGATGATACTTGGTGGTAATGATCAGTTCACGAATCCCACTTGGCTGCCCAACTATCACTCTTCTAGGTTCAAGCGTTCGTTTCTAGTAACACTTTGAATTTTTAGGTTCACTCTGTTTTCTGCTATATAGATAGATGTGTTTGAAACTCTAAATCAAACACGGTTTGTGCTAGCTCGTGAAACTTGACAAAATGAGGTAGTCCTAAGTTCTATCTCTATGGTTTGTTTCCTCTTGAAGTACCCCAAGCAGAGACTGGCGAAAAACACTTTCGTTTGAAAGGGTTGCCAAGCTTCCAAAAAACTACTAGTTTGCTGAAATCTCAGCAAACATTTTTTCACCAAATCTTGATGATACTTGGTGGTAATGATCAGTTCACTAATCCCACTTGGCTACCCAATTTTTATTCTTCTAGGTTGAAGCATTCGTTTCCAGTAACACTTTGAATTTTTAGGTTTCACTCTGTTTTCTGCTATATAGATAGATGTGTTTGAAACTCTAAATCAAACACCGTTTGTGCTAGCTCCATGAAACTTGACCAAATGAAGTAGTTCTAAGTTCTATCTCTATGGTTTGTTTCCTCTTGAAGTACCCCATGCAGAGACTGGCGAAAAACACCTTTCGTTTGAAAGGGGTTGCCAAGCTTCCAAAAAACTACTAGTTTGCTGAAATCTCAGCAAACATTTTTTCACCTAATCTTGATGATCCTTGGTGGTAATGATCAGTTCACTAATCTCACTTGGCTGCCCAACATTCAGTCTTCTAGGTTCATGCATTCGTTTCCAGTCACACTTTGAATTTTTAGGTTTCACTCTGTTTTCTGCTATATAGATAGAATGTGTTTGAAACTCTAAATCAAACACGGTTTGTGCTATCTCCTTGAAACTTGACCAAATGAAGTAGTTCTAAGTTCTATCTCTATGGTTTGTTTCCTCTTGAAGTACCCATGCAGAGACTGGCGAAAAAACACTTTCGTTTGAAAGGGGTTGCCAATGCTTCCAAAAACTACTAGTTTGCTGAAATCTCAGCAAACCTTTTTTCACCAAATCTTGATGATACTTGGTGGTAATGATCAGTTCACTAATCCCACTTGGCTGCCCACTTTCACTCTTCTAGGTTCAAGCGTTCGTTTCCAGTAACACTTTGAATTTTTAGGTTTCACTCTGTTTTCTGCTATATAGATAGATGTGTTTGAAACTCTAAATCAAACACGGTTTGTGCTAGCTCCGTGAAACTTGACCAAATGAAGTAGTTCTAAGTTCTATCTCTATGGTTTGTTTCCCTCTTGAAGTACCCCATGCAAGACTGGCGAAAAACACTTTCGTTTGAAAGGGGTAGCCAAGCTTCCAAAACACTACTAGTTTGCTGTAATCTCAGCAAACATTTTTTCACCAAATCTTGATGATACTTGGTGGTAATGATCAGTTCACGAATCCCACTTCGCTGCCCAACTTTCACTCTTCTAGGTTCAAGCGTTCGTTTCCAGTAACACTTTGAATTTTTAGGTTTCACTCTGTTTTCTGCTATATAGATAGATGTGTTTGAAACTCTAAATCAAACACGGTTTGTGCTAGCTCCGTGAAACTTGACAAAATGAGGTAGTCCTAAGTTCTATCTCTATGGTTTGTTTCCTCTTGAAGTACCCCATGCAGAGACTGGCGAAAAACAATTCGTTCCAAAATGGTTGCCAAGCTTCCAAAAAACTACTAGTTTGCTGAAATCTCAGCAAACATTTTTTCACCAAATCTTGATGATACTTGGTGGTAATGATCAGTTCACTAATCCCACTTGGCTACCCAATTTTTATTCTTCTAGGTTGAAGAATTCGTTTCCAGTAACACTTTGAATTTTTAGGTTTCACTCTGTTTTCTGCTATATAGATAGATGTGTTCGAAACTCTAAATCAAACACCGTTTGTGCTAGCTCCATGAAACTTGACCAAATGAAGTAGTTCTTAGTTCTATCTCTATGGTTTGTTTCCTCTTGAAGTACCCCATGCAGAGACTGCGAAAAACACTTTCGTTTGAAAGGGGTTGCCAAGCTTCCAAAAACTACTAGTTTGCTGAAATCTCAGCAAACCTTTTTTCACCAAATCTTGATGATACTTGGTGGTAATGATCAGATCACTAATCCCACTTGGCTACCCAACTTTCACTCTTCTAAGTTCAAGCGTTCGTTTCCAGTAAACTTTGAATTTTTAGGTTTCACTCTGTTTTCTGCTATATAGATAGTTGTGTTTGAAACTCTAAATCAAACACGGTTTGTGCTAGCTCCTTGAAACATGACCAAATGAAGTAGTTCTAAGTTCTATCTCTATGGTTTGTTTCCTCTTGAAGTACCCCATGCAGAGACTCGCGAAAAACACTTTCGTTTGAAAGGGTTGCCAAGCTTCCAAAAAACTACTAGTTTGCTGAAATCTCAGCAAACCTTTTTTCACCAAATCTTGATGATACTTGGTGGTAATGATCAGATCACTAATCCCACTTGGCTGCCCAACTTTCACTCTTCTAAGTTCAAGCGTTCGTTTCCAGTAACACTTTGAATTTTTAGGTTTCACTCTGTTTTCTGCTATATAGATAGTTGTGTTTGAAACTCTAAATCAAATACGGTTTGTGCTAGCTCCTTGAAACTTGACCAAATGAAGTAGTTCTAAGTTCTATCTCTATGGTTTGTTTCCTCTTGAAGTACCACATGCAGAGACTCGCGAAAAACACTTTCGTTTGAAGGGGTTGCCAAGCTTCCAAAAAACAACTAGTTTTCTGAAAATCTCAGCAAACATTTTTTCACCAAATCTTGATGATACTTGGTGTAATGATCAGTTCACTAAGCCCACTTGGCTGTCCAATTTTTATTCTTCTAGGTTGAAGCATTCGTTTCCAGTAACAGTTTGAATTTTTAGGTTTCACTCTGTTTTCTCCTACATAGATAGCTGTGTTTGGAATTCTAAATCAAACATGGTTTGTGCTAGCTCCTTGAAACTTGACCAAATGAAGTAGTTCTAAGTTCTATCTCTATGGTTTGTTTCCTCCTGAAGTACCCCATGCAGAGACTGGGCGAAAAACACTTTCGTTTGAAAGGGGTTGCCAAGCTTCCAAAAAACTACTAGTTTGCTGAAATCTCAGCAAATATTTTTTCACCAAAACTTGATGATACTTGGTGGTAATGATCAGTTCACTAATCCCAATTGGCAGCCCAACTTTCACTCTTCTAGGTTCAAGCGTTCGTTTCCAGTAACACTTTGAATTTTAGGTTTCACTCTGTTTTCTGCTATATAGATAGATGTGTTTTGAAACTCTAAATCAAACACGGTTTGTGCTAGCTCCTTGAAACTTGACCAAATGAAGTAGTTCTAAGTTCTATCTCTATGGTTTGTTTCCTCTTGAACTACCCCATGCAGAGACTGGCGATAAACACTTTCGTTTGAAATGGTGGCCAAGCTTCCAAATAACTACTAGTTTGCTGAAATCTCAGCAAACATTTTTTCACCAAATCTTGATGATACTTGGTGGTAATGATCAGTTCACTAAGCCCACGTGGCTGCCCAATTTTTACTCTTCTAGTTTCAAGCGTTTGTTTCCAGTACACTTTGAATTTTTAGGTTTCACTCTGTTTTCTGCTATATAGATAGATGTGTTTGAAACTCTAAATCAAACACGGTTTGTGCTAGCTCCTTGAAACTTTACCAAATGAAGTAGTTCTATGTTCCATCTCTATGGTTTGTTTCTTCTTGAAGTACCGCATGCAGAGACTGGCCAAAAACACTTCGTTTGAAAGGGGTTGCCAAGCTTCCAAAAACTACTAGTTTGCTGAAATCTCAGCAAACGTTTTTTCACCAAATCTTGATGATACTTGGTGGTAATGATCAGTTGACTAATCCCACTTGGCTGCCCAATTTTTACTCTTCTAGGTTCAAGCGTTCGTTTCCAGTAACACTTTGAATTTTTAGGTTTCACTCTGTTTTCTGCTATATAGATAGATGTGTTTGAAACTCTAAATCAAACACGGTTTGTGCTAGCTCCTTGAAACTTGACCAAATGAAGTAGTTCTAAGTTCTATCTCTATGGTTTGTTTCCTCTTGAAGTACCCCATGCAGAGACTCGCGAAAAACACTTTCGTTTGAAAGGGGTTGCCAAGCTTCCAAAAACTTCTAGTTTGCTGAAATCTCAGCAAACATTTTTTTACCTAATCTTGATGATCCTTGGTGGTAATGATCAGTTCACTAATCTCACTTTGCTGCCCAACAATCACTCTTCTAGGTTCATGCCTTCGTTTCCAGTAACACTTTGAATTTTTAGGTGTCAATCTGTTTTTCTGCTATATAGATAGATGTGTTTGAACTCTAAATCAAACACGGTTTGTGCTATCTCCTTGAAACTTGACCAAATGAAGTAGTTCTAAGTTCTATCTCTATGGTTTGTTTCCTCTTGAAGTACCCCATGCAGAGACTCGCGAAAAAACTTTCGTTTGAAAGGGGTTGCCAAGCTTCCAAAAACTTCTAGTTTACTGAAATCTCAGCAAACATTTTTTCACCTAATCTTGATGATCCTTGGTGGTAATGATCAGTTCACTAATCTCACTTGGCTGCCCAACATTCACTCTTCTAGGTTCATGCGTTCGTTTCCAGTAACACTTTGAATTTTTAGGTTTCACTCTGTTTTCTGCTATATAGATAGATGTGTTTGAAACTCTAAATCAAACACGGTTTGTGCTAGCTCCTTGAAACTTGACCAAATGAAGCAGTTCTAAGTTCTATCTCTATGGTTTGTTTCCTCTTGAAGTACCCCATGCAGAGACTGGCGAAAAACACTTTAGTTTGAAAGGGTTTGCCAAGCTTCCAAAAAACCACTAGTTGCTGAAATCTCAGCAAACATTTTTTCACCAAATCTTGATGATACTTGGTGGTAAAGATCAGTTCACTAATTTCACTTGGCTGCCCAACTTTCACTCTTCTAGGTTCAAGCGTTCGTTTCCAGTAACACTTTGAATTTTTAGGTTTCACTCTGTTTTCTGCTATATAGATAGATGTGTTTGAATTCTAAATCAAACACGGTTTGTGCTAGCTCCTTGAATCTTGACCAAATGAAGTAGTTCTAAGTTCTATCTCTATGGTTTGTTTCCTCTTGAAGTACCCTATGCAGAGACTGGCGAAAAACACTTTCGTTTGAAAGGGGTTGCCAAGCTTCCAAAAAACTACTAGTTTGCTGAAATCTCAGCAAACATTTCTTCACCAAATCTTGATGATACTTGGTGGTAAAGATCAGTTCACTAATTTCACTTGGCTGCCCAACTTTCACTCTTCTAGGTTCAAGCGTTCGTTTCCAGTAACACTTTGAATTTTTAGGTTTCACTCTGTTTTCTGCTATATAGATAGATGTGTTTGGAATTCTAAATCAAACACGGTTTGTGCTAGCTCCTTGAATCTTGACCAAATGAAGTAGTTCTAAGTTCTATCTCTATGGTTTGTTTCCTCTTGAAGTACCCTATGCAGAGACTGGCGAAAAACACGTTCGTTTGAAAGGGGTTGCAAGCTTCCAAAAAATTACTAGTTTGCTGAAATCTCAGCAAACATTTTTCACCAAATCTTGATGATACTTGGTGGTAATGATCAGTTCACTAATCCCACTTGGCTGCCCAATTTTTATTCTTCTAGGTAGGAGCATTCGTTTCCAGTAACAGTTTGAATTTTTAGGTTTCACTCTGTTTTCTCCTACATAGATAGGTGTGTTTGGAATTCTAAATCAAACAGGGTTTGTGCTAGCTCCTTGAAACTTGACCAAATGAAGTAGTTAAAAGTTCTATCTCTATGGTTTGTTTCTTCTTGAAGTACCCTATGCAGAGACTGGCGAAAAACACTTTCGTTTGAAAGGGGTTGCCAAGCTTCCAAAAACTACTAGTTTGCTGAAATCTCAGCAAACATTTTTTCACCTAATCTTGATGATACTTCCTGGTAATGATCAGTTCACTAATCCCACTTGGCTGCCCAACTTTCACTGTTCTAGGTTCAAGCGTTCCTTTCCAGTAACACTTTGAATTTTTAGGTTTCACTCTGTTTTCTGCTATATAGAT
The DNA here is from genome assembly GCF_048772815.1 of Callospermophilus lateralis. NCBI lineage: Eukaryota > Metazoa > Chordata > Mammalia > Rodentia > Sciuridae > Callospermophilus > Callospermophilus lateralis. The sequence goes on from NW_027511680.1 coordinate 20,639, forward strand.
AGATGTGTTTGAAACTCTAAATCAAACACGGTTTGTGCTAGCTCCTTGAAACTTGACCAAATGAAGTAGTTCTAAGTTCTATCTCTATGGTTTGTTTCCTCTTGAAGTACCCCATGCAGAGACTGGCGAAAAACACTTTCGTTTGAAAGGGGTTGCCAATCTTCCAAAAAACTACTAGTTTGCTGAAATCTCAGCCAACATTTTTTCACCTAATCTTGATGATCCTTGGTGGTAATGATCAGTTCACTAATCTCACTTGGCTGCCCAACATTCACTCTTCTAGGCTCATGCGTTCGTTTCCAGTAACACTTTGAATTTTTAGGTTTCACTCTGTTTTCTGCTATATAGATAGATGTGTTTGAAACTCTAAATCAAACACGGTTTGTGCTATCTCCTAGAAACTTGACCAAATGAAGTAGTTCTAAGTTCTATCTCTATGGTTTGTTTCCTCTTGAAGTACCCCATGCAGAGACTGGCGAAAAACACTTTCGTTTGAAAGGGGTTGCCAAGCTTCCAAAAAACTACTAGTTTGCTGAAATCTCAGCAAACCTTTTTTCACCAAATCTTGATGATACTTGGTGGTAATGATCAGTTCACTAATCTCACGTGGCTGCCCAACTTTCACTCTTCTAGGTTCAAGCGATCGTTTCCAGTAACACTTTGAATTTTTAGGTTTCACTCTGTTTTCTGCTATATAGATAGATGTGTTTGAAACTCTAAATCAAACACGGTTTGTGCTAGCTCCATGAAACTTGACAAAATGAAGTAGTTCTAAGTTCTATCTCTATGGTTTGTTTCCTCTTGAAGTACCCCATGCAGAGACTAGCGAAAAACACTTTCGTTTGAAAGGGGTTGCCAAGCTTCCAAAAAACCACTAGTTGCTGAAATCTCAGCAAACATTTTTTCACCAAATCTTGATGATACTTGGTGGTAAAGATCAGTTCACTAATTTCACTTGGCTGCCCAACTTTCACTCTTCTAGGTTCAAGCGTTCGTTTCCAGTAACACTTTGAATTTTTAGGTTTCACTCTGTTTTCTGCTATATAGATAGATGTGTTTGGCATTCTAAATCAAACACGGTTTGTGCTAGCTCCTTGAATCTTGACCAAATGAAGTAGTTCTAAGTTCTATCTCTATGGTTTGTTTCCTCTTGAAGTACCCCATGCAGAGACTGGCGAAAAACACTTTCGTTTGAAAGGGGTTGCCAAGCTTCCAAAAAACTACTAGTTTTCTGAAATCTCAGCAAACATTTTTTCACCAAATCTTGATGATACTTGGTGGTAATGATCAGTTCACTAATCCCACTTGGCTGCCCAATTTTTATTCTTCTAGGTAGGAGCATTCGTTTCCGGTAACTGTTTGAATTTTTAGGTTTCACTCTGTTTTCTCCTACATAGATAGCTGTGTTTGGAATTCTAAATCAAACACGGTTGTGCTAGCTACTTGAAACTTGACCAAATGAAGTAGTTCTAAGTTCTATCTCTATGGTTTGTTTCTTCTTGAAGTCCCCCATGCAGAGACTGGCGAAAAACACTTTCGTTTGAAAGGGGTTGCCAAGCTTCCAAAAAACTACTAGTTTGCTGAAATCTCAGCAAACATTTTTTCACCTAATCTTGATGATACTTGGTGGTAATGATCAGTTCACTAATCCCACTTGGCTGCCCAACTTTCACTATTCTAGGTTCAAGCGTTCCTTTCCAGTAACACTTTGAATTTTTAGGTTTCACTCTGTTTTCTGCTATATAGATAGATGTGTTTGAAACTCTAAATCAAACACGGTTTGTGCTAGCTCCTTGAAACTTTACCAAATGAAGTAGTTCGAAGTTCTATCTCTATGGTTTGTTTCCTCTTGAAGTACCCCATGCAGAGACTCGCGAAAAACACTTTCGTTTGAAAGGGTTGCCAATCTTCCAAAAAACTACTAGTTTGCTGAAATCTCAGCCAACATTTTTTCAACTAATCTTGATGATC